>NC_088226.1:72298318-72310818 GCF_036934945.1 Oncorhynchus masou masou
CATTTGGTTTTACTAGCGTTTAAGAGCAGTTGGAGGCCACGGAAGGAGTGTTGTATGGCATTGAAGCTCATTGGAGGTTAGATAGCACAGTGTCCAAGGAAGGGCCAGAAGTATACAGAATGGTGTCTTCTTTGTAGAGGTGTATCAGGGAATCGCCCGCAGCAAGAGCAACATCATTGATATATACAGAGAAAAGAGTTGACCCGAGAATTGAACCCTGTAGCACCCCCATAGAGACTGCCAGAGGACCGGACAACACTGAAATCTCTCTGCAAAGTAGTTGGAGAACCAGGCAAGGCAGTCATTAGAAAAACCGAGGCTACTGAGTCTGCCGATAAGAATATGGTGATTGACAAAGTCGAAAGCCTTGGTCAGGTCGATGAAGATGGCTGCACAGTACTGTCTTTTATCGATGGCGGTTATGATATCATTTAGTACCTTTAGTGTGGCTGAGGTGCACCCGTGACCGGGGCTCGGAAACCAGATTGCACAGCGGAGAAGGTACGGTGGGATTCGAGATGGTCAGTGATCTGTTTGTTGACTTGGCTTTCGAAGACCTTCGATAGGCAGGGCAGGATGGATATAGATCTGTAACAGTTTGGGTCCAGGGTGTCTTTGAAGAGGGGGATGACTGCGGCAGCTTTCCAATCCTTGGGGATCTCAGACGATATGAAAGAGAGGTTGAACAGGCTGGTAATGGGGGTTGCAACAATGGCGGCAGATAGTTTCAGAAATAGAGGGTCCCGATTGTCAAGGCCGGCTGATTTGTACGGGTCCGGGTTTTGCAGCTCTTTCAGAACATCTGCTATCTTGATTTGGGTCCTGTGTTCTGCCTTTCAACCAGGACAACGGAATGGATCCCAGCCGGCGACCCAAAAAAACAACTTCGTAAAAGAGGGAAATGAGGCGGTCTTCTGGTCAGACTACGGAGACGGGCACATCGTGCCCCACTTCCTAGCATTCTTCTCGCCAATGTCCAGTCTCTTGACAACAAGGTTGATGAAATCCGAGCAAGGGTATCAGTCCAGAGGGACATCAGAGACTGTAACGCTCTGTGCTTCACGGAAACATGGCTCACTGGAGAGACGCTCTCGGATGCGGTGCAGCCAGCGGGTTTCTCCACGCATCGCGCCGACAGAAACAAACACCTTTCTGGTAAGAAGAGGGGCGGGGGTGTATGCCTTATGGCTAACGAGACGTGGTGTGATCACAGAAACATACAGGAACTCAAATCCTTCTGTTCACCTGATTTAGAATTCCTCACAATCAAATGTAGACCGCATTATCTACCAAGAGAATTCTCTTCGATTATAATCACAGCCGTATATATTCCCCCCCAAGCAGACACATTGATGGCTCTGAACAAACTTTATTTTACTCTTTGCAAACTGGAATGCATACATCCTGAGGCTGCATTCATTGTTGCTGGGGATTTTAACAAGGCTAATCTGAAAACAAGACTCCCTAAAATGTATCAGCATATTGATTGCGCCACCAGGGCTGGCAAAACCTTGGATCACTGTTATTCTAACTTCCGCGACGCATATAAGGCCCTGCCCCGCCCCCCTTTCGGAAAAGCTGACCACGACTCCATTTTGCTGATCCCTGCCTACAGACAGAAACTAAAACAAGAAGCTCCCACGCTGAGGTCTGTCCAACGCTGGTCCGACCAAGCTGACTCCACACTCCAAGACTGCTTCCACCACGTGGACTGGGACATGTTTCGTATTGCGTCAGGCAACAACATTGACGAATACGCTGATTCGGTGTGCGAGTTCATTAGAACGTGCGTTGAAGATGTTGTTCCCATAACAACGATTAAAACATTCACTAACCAGAAACCGTGGATTGATGGCAGCATTCGCGTGAAACTGAAAGCGCAAACCACTGCTTTTAATCAGAGCAAGGTGACTGGTAACATGACCGAATACAAACAATGCAGCTATTCCCTCCGTAAGGCTATCAAACAAGCTAAGCGTCAGTACAGAGAGAAGTAGAATCCCAATTCAACGGCTCAGACACAAGAGGCATGTGGCAGGGTCTACAGTCAATCACGGACTACAGGAAGAAATCCAGCCCAGTCACGGACCAGGATGTCTTGCTCCCAGGCAGACTAAATAACTTTTTTGCCCGCTTTGAGGACAATACAGTGCCACTGACACGGCCTGCAACGGAAACATGCGATCTCTCCTTCACTGCAGCCGAGGTGAGTAAAACATTTAAACGTGTTAACCCTCGCAAGGCTGCAGGCCCAGACGGCATCCCCAGCCGCGCCCTCAGAGCATGCGCAGACCAGCTGGCTGGTGTGTTTACGGACATATTCAATCAATCCCTATACCAGTCTGCTGTTCCCACATGCTTCAAGAGGGCCACCATTGTTCCTGTTCCCAAGAAAGCTAAGGTAACTGAGCTAAACGACTACCGCCCCGTAGCACTCACTTCCGTCATCATGAAGTGCTTTGAGAGACTAGTCAAGGACCATGTCACCTCCACCCTACCTGACACCCTAGACCCACTCCAATTTGCTTACCGCCCAAATAGGTCCACAGACGATGCAATCTCAACCACACT
This sequence comes from Oncorhynchus masou masou, assembly GCF_036934945.1. Classification (NCBI taxonomy): domain Eukaryota; kingdom Metazoa; phylum Chordata; class Actinopteri; order Salmoniformes; family Salmonidae; genus Oncorhynchus; species Oncorhynchus masou. Next base: position 72,300,890 of record NC_088226.1, read on the forward strand.
GCACACTGCCCTAACCCATCTGGACAAGAGGAATACCTATGTGAGAATGCTGTTCATCGACTACAGCTCGGCATTTAACACCATAGTACCCTCCAAGCTCGTCATCAAGCTCGAGACCCTGGGTCTCGACCCCGCCCTGTGCAACTGGGTACTGGACTTCCTGACGGGCCGCCCCCAGGTGGTGAGGGTAGGCAACAACATCTCCACCCCGCTGATCCTCAACACTGGGGCCCCACAAGGGTGCGTTCTGAGCCCTCTCCTGTACTTCCTGTTCACCCACGACGGCGCGGCAACGCACGCCTCCAACTCAATCATCAAGTTTGCGGACGACACAACAGTGGTAGGCTTGATTACCAACAACGACGAGACAGCCTACAGGGAGGAGGTGAGGGCCCTCGGAGTGTGGTGTCAGGACAATAACCTCACACTCAACGTCAACAAAACTAAGGAGATGATTTTGGACTTCGGAAACAGCAGAGGGAACACCCCCCTATCCACATCGATGGAACAGTAGTGGAGAGGGTAGTAAGTTTTAAGTTCCTCGGCATACACATCACAGACAAACTAAATTGGTCCACTCACACAGACAGCATCGTGAAGAAGGCTCAGCAGCGCCTCATCAACCTCAGGAGCTTGAAGAAATTTGGCTTGTCACGAAAAACACTCACAAACTTCTACAGATGCACAATCGAGAGCATCCTGGCGGGCTGTATCACCGCCTGGTACGGCAACTGCTCCGCCCACAACCGTAAGGCTCTCCAGAGGGTAGTGAGGTCTGCACAACGTATCACCGGGGGCAAACTACCTGCCCTCCAGGACACCTACACCACCCGATGTTACAGGAAGGCCATAAAGATCATCAAGGACAACACCCACACGAGCCACTGCCTGTTCACCCCGCTATCATCCAGAAGGCGAGGTCAGTACAGGTGCATCAAAGCTGGGACCGAGAGACTGAAAAACAGCTTCTATCTCAAGGCCATCAGACTGTTAAACAGCAACCACTAACATTGAGTGGCTGCTGCCAACACACTGACTCAACTCCAGCCACTTCAATAATGGGAATTGATGGGAAAGGATGTAAAACATATCACTAGCCACTTTAAACAATGCTACCTAATATAATGTTTACATACCCTACATTATTCATCTCATATGTATACGTATATACTGTACTCTATCATCTACTGCATCCTTATGTAATACATGTATCACTAGCCACTTTAACTATGCTACTTTGTTTACATACTCATCTCATATGTATATACTGTACTCGATACCATCTACTGTATCTTGCCTATGCTGCTCTGCAACATCACTCATTCATATCTTTATGTACATATTCTTTATCCCCTTACACTGTGTATAAGATATTAGTTTTGGAATTGTTAGTTAGATTACTTGTTGGTTATTACTGCATTGTCGGAACTAGAAGCACAAGCATTTCGCTACACTCGCATTAACATCTGCTAACCATGTGTATGTGACAAATAAAATTTGATTTGATTTGAATGAACCCCACCCCCAAGAACCCCCAATGCACCAACAACCAAGAGAATGAACCCCACCCCCAACAACCCCCCAACGCACCAACAACCAAGAGATTTGAACCAAAAGGAAGAGACAAAAGGAAAAGACAGAAGAAAACAGCAAAACAACTAAAATGTTAAAACAAAGGACAACAAGGACAACTGACATCATAACAATAATGCCAACTGTATATGTTTGTGTTCATGTCTGGCACTATTACATGTATATGTGTGTGTTCTTGTATGTGTTTATTTGAATGAGAGTGTGTGTATATATGCATGTGTACAAACACCTGCACGGCATCAACCTCAGGCACACCGGCATTAGTTGCAAAAACACTGTCCCTCATTGTCATTCAAATATACTTTTATTATGTTTTATTTTGCTTTTATTTATTTACTTTTATCTTTGACCATCATTCTCTCTCTCACACAGCAACTCCACTCCCACTTGTCTCCAATTCCACATACCAGCCCTCAGCTTCCCTCAGCCCATCCCATCTATCTCTGCTGGTCACCCTCAGCCCATCTCATCTATCTCTGCTGGTCACCCTCAGCCCATTCCATCTATCTCTGCTGGACACCACCAGCCCATCTCATCTATCTCTGCTGGTCACCCTCAGCCCATCCCATCTATCTCTGCTGGTCACCCTCAGCCCATTCCATCTATCTCTGCTGGACACCCTCAGCCCATCCCATCTATCTCTGCTGGTCACCCTCAGCCCATCCCATCTATCTCTGCTGGTCACCGTCAGCCCATCCCATCTATCTCTGCTGGACACCCTCAGCCCATCCCATCTATCTCTGCTGGTCACCCTCAGCCCATCCCATCTATCTCTGCTGGTCACCCTCAGCCCATCCCATCTATCTCTGCTGGCCACCCTCAGCCCATCCCATCTATCTCTGCTGGTCACCCTCAGCCCATCCCATCTATCTCTGCTGGTCACCCTCAGCCCATCCCATCTATCTCTGCTGGCCACCCTCAGCCCATCCCATCTATCTCTACTGGTCACCCTCAGCCCATCCCATCTATCTCGGCTGGTCACCCTCAGCCCATCCCATCTACCACTTCGTGTTTCTACGCAACACATATCTTTCGACTATACTGTGATGTTTAACGTACAATTTCAATCTATCTAATCGAATAGAATCCACAGATTGCGTGTTGAAGATAAATAGTTTTACTAGGAGTATTAGTATAATAGTAATTGACTGACCCGGTCTCTCCAGATCTCCTAACAGTACTATTTATAGGGTGAATTTTAGATCAATGCTATGCATTTTCAGCCATTCCTGAACCTGAGACCAGAACCAGACTACCTGAGGTCAATACCAAAATAAATGGTCTATTGATTCTGTATCCTCACAACAAAATCTGCAGAGCTTCGATGACTTTATCCCGCAAATATTCAACATTTTGTTGGCGGCAAGAATTCTATATAATAATTTTAGCCGAAAAGCATGAAGTCTTAAATCTTGCGTTGCTTTATATATCAACTCATACACCCTGTACCATGGAATCGGTACTTCAAAAATCTCTGTATGGCACAGGAGAACCGGGTAGAACCCTTCTTGGTTCCAGGTAGAACCCTTTTTGGTTCCAGGTAGAACCCTTCTTGGTTCCAGGTAGAACCCTTCTTGGTTCCAGGTAAAACCCTTCTTGGTTCCAGGTAGAACCCTTCTTGGTTCCAGGTAGAACCCTTTTTGGTTCCAGGTAGAACCCTTCTTGGTTCCAGGTAGAACCCTTCTTGGTTCCAGGTAAAACCCTTCTTGGTTCCAGGTAAAACCCTTTTTGGTTCCAGGTAGAACAATTGTGGGTTCGATGTAAAACCCTCTGTGGAAAGGATTCTACAAGGAACCCAAAAATGATTCTATTTGGGACCAAAAGTGTTATTCCTGGAACCAACAAGGTTTATTTTTTTTAAAGGGGCTGGTTGTGGAGGGGCCGGTTGTGGAGGGGCTGGTTGTGGAGGGGCTGGTTGTGGTGGGCTGGTTGTGGAGGGGCTGGTTGTGGAGGGGCTGGTTGTGGAGGGGCTGGTTGTGGAGGGGCCGGTTGTGGAGGGGCTGGTTGTGGAGGGGCTGGTTGTGGAGGGGCCGGTTGTGGAGGGGCCGGTTGTGGAGGGGCTGGTTGTGGTGGGCTGGTTGTGGTGGGCTGGTTGTGGAGGGCTGGTTGTGGAGGGGCTGGTTGTGGTGGTCTGGTTGTGGTGGGCTGGTTGTGGAGGGGCTGGTTGTGGAGGGGCTGGTTGTGGTGGGCTGGTTGTGGAGGGGCTGGTTGTGGAGGGGCTGGTTGTGGTGGGCTGGTTGTGGAGGGGCTGGTTGTGGAGGGGCTGGTTGTGGTGGGCTGGTTGTGGAGGGGCCGGTTGTGGTGGGGCTGGTTGTGGTGGGCTGGTTGTGGAGGGGCTGGTTGTGGTGGGCTGGTTGTGGAGGGGCTGGTTGTGGAGGGGCCGGTTGTGGAGGGGCCGGTTGTGGAGGGGCCGGTTGTGGTGGGCTGGTTGTGGAGGGGCTGGTTGTGGTGGGCTGGTTGTGGAGGGGCTGGTTGTGGAGGGGCTGGTTGTGGTGGGCTGGTTGTGGTGGGCTGGTTGTGGAGGGCTGGTTGTGGAGGGCTGGTTGTGGAGGGGCCGGTTGTGGTGGGCTGGTTGTGGAGGGGCTGGTTGTGGAGGGGCTGGTTGTGGAGGGGCTGGTTGTGGAGGGGCTGGTTGTGGAGGGGCTGGTTGTGGAGGGGCTGGTTGTGGTGGGCTGGTTGTGGAGGGGCTGGTTGTGGAGGGGCTGGTTGTGGTGGGCTGGTTGTGGTGGGCTGGTTGTGGAGGGGCTGGTTGTGGAGGGGCTGGTTGTGGAGGGGCTGGTTGTGGAGGGGCTGGTTGTGGTGGGCTGGTTGTGGAGGGGCTGGTTGTGGAGGGGCTGGTTGTGGTGGGCTGGTTGTGGAGGGCTGGTTGTGGAGGGCTGGTTGTGGAGGGGCTGGTTGTGGAGGGGCTGGTTGTGGAGGGGCTGGTTGTGGAGGGGCTGGTTGTGGAGGGGCTGGTTGTGGTGGGCTGGTTGTGGAGGGGCTGGTTGTGGAGGGGCTGGTTGTGGTGGGCTGGTTGTGGAGGGGCTGGTTGTGGAGGGGCTGGTTGTGGAGGGGCTGGTTGTGGAGGGGCTGGTTGTGGAGGGGCTGGTTGTGGTGGGCTGGTTGTGGAGGGCTGGTTGTGGAGGGCTGGTTGTGGAGGGGCTGGTTGTGGAGGGGCTGGTTGTGGAGGGGCTGGTTGTGGTGGGCTGGTTGTGGAGGGGCTGGTTGTGGAGGGGCTGGTTGTGGAGGGGCTGGTTGTGGAGGGGCTGGTTGTGGAGGGGCTGGTTGTGGAGGGGCCGGTTGTGGAGGGGCTGGTTGTGGAGGGCTGGTTGTGGAGGGGCTGGTTGTGGAGGGGCTGGTTGTGGAGGGGCTGGTTGTGGAGGGCTGGTTGTGGAGGGGCTGGTTGTGGAGGGGCTGGTTGTGGAGGGGCTGGTTGTGGAGGGGCTGGTTGTGGTGGGCTGGTTGTGGAGGGGCTGGTTGTGGAGGGGCTGGTTGTGGAGGGGCTGGTTGTGGTGGGCTGGTTGTGGAGGGGCTGGTTGTGGAGGGCTGGTTGTGGTGGGCTGGTTGTGGAGGGGCTGGTTGTGGAGGGGCTGGTTGTGGTGGGCTGGTTGTGGAGGGGCTGGTTGTGGTGGGGCCGGTTGTGGAGGGGCTGGTTGTGATGGGCTGGTTGTGGAGGGGCTGGTTGTGGAGGGGCTGGTTGTGGAGGGGCTGGTTGTGGTGGGCTGGTTGTGGAGGGCTAAACCAAGAGGGACCTGCTCATCCTTTGAAGGAATACGGTGTGTCAGCACTCTCCTATTCAGTTAAAACTCTCTGTTCTCTCTCATTCATTTTAACAGAACGGGTTAAAGTGAACCCAAAAGGCCTTTTGTGTGTTCTGTGTGTTCTGTGTGGGTTCTGTGTGTGTTCTGTGTGGGTTCTGTGTGTTCTGTGTGTGTTCTGTGTGGGTTCTGTGTGTTCTGTGTGTGTTCTGTGTGTGTTCTGTGTGTGTTTAGTTTTGTTCTGTGTGTGTTCTGTGTGTGTTCTGTGTGTGTTTAGTTTTGTTCTGTGTGTGTTCTGTGTGTGTTTAGTTTTGTTCTGTGTGTGTTCTGTGTGTGTTCTGTGTGTGTTCTGTGTGTGTTCTGTGTGTGTTCTGTGTGTGTTCTGTGTGTGTTCTGTGTGTGTTCTGTGTGTGTTTAGTTGTGTTCTGTGTGTGTTCTGTGTGTGTTCTGTGTGTGTTTAGTGTGTGTTCTGTGTGTTCTGTGTGTGTTTAGTTTTGTTCTGTGTGTGTTCTGTGTGTTCATATGAAAGATACTCACACCATCCCCAGACTGTATCGCTCACAGCTGTCATGGAGAACAAAGACCGTGCCTTGTTTTTCCTACAACACAGACGATAATACACAGTGTATATTTAAACAAACGTGCTTCTACACCTGCATTTGCTTGCTGTTTTGAGGGGGTTTTTAGGATGGGTTTCTGTACAGCACTTTGAGATATCAGCTGATGTCAGAAGGGCTTTATAAACACATGTGATTTGACATATTCATTTTTCTAACCTATCATTAAAACTTTAAGTAAAAAAACAGAATTGTAGTTAAAAAAAAAAAAATTGTTCACAGGTGCCGTTGTAAAAAACAAACAACACTATATTTTTACTTGTCAGTGACAGGGTAGGACAGAGACGAGGCCGTACCTTGATGTCGAAGCCGATGCCTTGAGCCTTGCACATCTGGAAGAAGACACTGTAGTGCACCATGGACAGGTTGGTGTGGAGCAGCCGGCTCGCCAGGACAGCATAGCGACTGGCCACCGCTGGGAGCTGGAGAGAGAACCATTACCACGACTAGTGCTACCGTACCATTATCACAATTATTAACAAAGAAATGAAGATGAAGCCACAGAGACAGAAGACGTAAAGAGATAGCAACATTTAAAAGGGAAATGACCTGCATTGAAAAAGGTTTAAAAGAGAGTGAAAGAGATGAAGTCAGAGAGACCGAATGTGGAAGAGGTAAACAGGAAGTATATAGCCTGGTGATTGTGGAAGAGGTAAACAGGAAGTATATAGCCTGGTGATTGTGGAAGAGGTAAACAGGAAGTATATAGCCTGGTGGGCAGATGCTGTATTATTGCATTATAACTCCTATTTGGTTTTACAGGTCCACTTCGGCCACGAAAAACGGTCCAACTCCGACCCCCTTTCGAAATGTTAAAACAGAAATGGGGGTGTGTTTTTGGTGGTTCATCGATGTGTCATTCTGGTCATGCGCGCAGAGACCAACGTAGCTAGTTTGTTAGCTAAACTAGCCACTGTAGCTGGCCAGTAACTCCTCCAGTATGTGTTGTGAAGAAGCTAGTTTGTTAGCTAAGCTAGCCACTGTAGCTAGTCTGTAACTCCTCCAGTATGTATTGATGTGACGTAGCTAGCTTGTTAGCTAAGCTAGCAACTGTAGCTAGTCTGTAACTCCTCCAGTATGTATTGATGTGACGTAGCTAGCTTGTTAGCTAAGCTAGCCACTGTAGCTAGTCTGTAACACCTCCAGTATGTGTTGATGTGACGTAGCTTGTTTGTTAGCTAAGCTAGCAACTGTAGCTAGTCTGTAACTCCTCCAGTATGTGTTGATGTGACGTAGCTAGTTTGTTAGCTAAGTTAGCCACTGTAGCTAGTCTGTAACACCTCCAGTATGTGTTGATGTGACGTAGCTAGTTTGTTAGCTAAGTTAGCCACTGTAGCTAGTCTGTAACTCCTCCAGTATGTGTTGATGTGACATAGCTAGTTTGTTAGCTAAATTAGCCACTGCAGCTAGTCTGTAACTCCTCCAGTATGTGTTAATGAACCTATTGGCCGGGGGGGGTGGCATAATGTTGACCCTATTGGCCGGGGGGTGTGGCATAATGTTGACCCTATTGGCCGGGGGGAGGTGGGTGTGGCATAATGTTGACCCTATTGGCCAGGGTGTGTGTGGCATAATGTTGACCCTATTGGCGGGGGAAGGGGGGTGTGGCATAATGTTGACCCTATTGGCGGGGGGAGGGGGTGTGGCATAATGTTGACCCTATTGGCCGGGGGGTGTGGCATAATGTTGACCCTATTGGTCGGGGGGGTGGCATAATGTTGACCCTATTGGTCGGGGGGTGTGGCATAATGTTGACCCTATTGGTCGGGGGGTGGCATAATGTTGACCCTATTGGCCGGGGGGAGGGGGATGTGGCATAATGTTGACCCTACTGGCCAGGGTGTGTGGCATAATGTTGACCCTATTGGCGGGGGGGGGAGGGGGTGTGGCATAATGTTGACCCTATTGGCGGGGGGAGGGGGTGTGGCATAATGTTGACCCTATTGGCCGGGGGTGTGGCATAATGTTGACCCTATTGGTCGGGGGTGGCATAATGTTGACCCTATTGGTCGGGGGGGTGTGGCATAATGTTGACCCTATTGGTCGGGGGGGGGGTGGCATAATGTTGACCCTATTGGCCGGGGGGAGGGGGATGTGGCATAATGTTGACCCTACTGGCCAGGGTGTGTGTGGCATAATGTTGACCCTATTGGCCGGGGGTGTGGCATAATGTTGACCCTATTGGCCGGGGGAAGGTGGGTGTGGCATAATGTTGACCCTACTGGCCAGGGTGTGTGTGGCATAATGTTGACCCTATTGGCGGGGGGAGGGGGGTGTGGCATAATGTTGACCCTATTGGCCGGGGGGTGTGGCATAATGTTGACCCTATTGGTCGGGGGGGTGGCATAATGTTGACCCTATTGGTCGGGGGGGTGTGGCATAATGTTGACCCTATTGGCCAGGGGTGTGTGTGGCATAATGTTGACCCTATTGGCCGGGGGAGGGGGGTGTGGCATAATGTTGACCCTACTGGCCAGGGTGTGTGTGGCATAATGTTGACCCTACTGGCCAGGGTGTGTGTGGCATAATGTTGACCCTATTGGTCGGGGGGTGTGTGTGGCATAATGTTGACCCTGTTGGCCGGGTGGGGGGGGGTGTGGCATAATGTTGACCCTATTGGCCGGAGGGGGGGGGGCATAATGTTGACCCTATTGGTCGGGGGTGTGTGGCATAATGTTGACCCTATTGGTCGGGGGGTGGCATAATGTTGACCCTATTGGTCGGGGGGTGTGGCATAATGTTGACCCTATTGGTCGGGGGGTGGCATAATGTTGACCCTATTGGTCGGGGGGGGGGCATAATGTTGACCCTATTGGTCGGGGGGTGGCATAATGTTAACCCTATTGGTCGGGGGGTGGCATAATGTTGACCCTATTGGTCGGGGGGGGGGGGTGTGGCATAATGTTGACCCTATTGGTCGGGGGGGGGGGATGTGGCATATCACCTCATTATTATGGGGCATAATGTAGAAATCCGTTCTGGGTTAGAGTTTAATTGTCATGGAGCATTGTGGTGCCAGTGGTGCATGGAGTAGAAGTCGCTGTTAAGTTCCTACACATGTCCTTAGGGTCGTACGGTGTTGAGGTCGGGGAGTGTACTGTGTGATTTGTAATAACGGTGTTTGGGGAGTATGTGTGATTAGCGAACATGATGAGCGCTGGGCAGCAGGGGGCGCACGTGGGTGAACTGTTGGGCCTTCCATAATTAATTGGAGGGAGGAACAAATGAATGTGTTTCAAAAGACATGCCAGGCCACTGACACCATGATGCCAGATACAGTTGATAGCGTCATGACTCCAATAGTCTTAAGTTTACGTTTGGGATAGAAAACATCATTAGAATAGTGAGGCAATTATAAAGTATAGAAATAAAATGACTAGAAAGGCCAAAGCCTCTAAGACCACGGCAATTTGTCTGAATTTATCATTCTAGTTCTATGTCATTATATTTGTATGGTGAAACACACAATAGTACAATACTTATATCCAGAAACATAATTACGTAGAAGTCAGAGACTGCAGGACCAAAATTACGCAGAAGAGAGGCAGCAGGACTAAACACCCCCTGTCTGCTTCAGAGACCCGGCTTCAGGACTAAAACCCCCTGTCTGCTTCAGAGACCCAGCTTCAGGACTAAAACCCCTGTCTGCTTCAGAGACCCGGCTTCAGGACTAAAACCCGCTGTCTGCTTCAGAGACCCAGCAGCAGGACTAAAACCCCCTGTCTGCTTCAGAGACCCGGCTTCAGGACTAAAACCCCCTGTCTGCTTCAGAGACCCGGCTTCAGGACTAAAACCCCCTCTCTGCTTCAGAGACCCGGCTTCAGGACTAAAACCCCGTCTGCTTCAGAGACCCAGCTTCAGGACTAAAACCCCCTGTCTGCTTCAGAGACCCGGCTTCAGGACTAAAACCCCCTGTCTGCTTCAGAGACCCAGCTTCAGGACTAAAACCCCCTGTCTGCTTCAGAGACCCAGCAGCAGGACT